>NC_057797.1:713255769-713263905 GCF_018294505.1 Triticum aestivum | reverse complement strand
TCCTTAGCCTCGCCCCACCCCGCGCCCCTCACCCACCGCCGCCGCCCTATAGCCGCCGCCGCCGCCGCCCTATAGCCGGAGCCTTGCCGAGGTTGTCCCGCGCCGCGTCTCTTTTTCTCCCCTCGGTTCAGTTTTTCTTCTAAGCCGTTCCGGTTCTTTCTTAACCGTTCCGGTTTTCTTTCGTTCTTTGTTTCAGTTTTCTTTTCCGAAAACCCTAGATCAGTTTTCGTTCTTCTTTCGGACCGTTCGTCTCAACGAACGTGATCACCGATTATTCCCCGGTTAACGACGCCCGTTCGTTTAATCTTTTTCTTTTCGTCGGATTTATTCCGCGATCGTGATCTCAGATCCGATCTTCGTTCTAGTCTTTCTTCTCGCTCGTTTATCAGAATCAGGTGATTCAAGCGCCTGGAGTTTCGTTTCAAAACCGCCGTTCCGTCTAATCAACTTAAACAAGTTTTTGCTATGGTAAAATTTGATCTAGTTTCAACTTGCTAGAACCGAGTTGTTTTCTTCCGCCGTTTGTTTTCTGTTTCTTTGTTCGGTTCTTTTTTTCTTTGCAACCGGAGTTCTTAAGTTGAACTTTCTGGTTCGATCTCTTGTTCGAGTTTTACCTGTGCATTAGATGAGTACTTACTGTGTGCTTGTTGTTTGTCTGCGATAGATCACCCGGATTGCGCCGCTTGTTACTTCGAAACCCTAGGTCTCGCGGATCATCAGCAAGGCAAGTAACCCTTTGATCATACCTTTTCTACAACCCAGTTTTATTGCATTAGATCAATCCTCTCACATTGCATGAATAGGATCTAATTAAACTGTGGGATGGGAAGTAGATGAGGTAGTACCTATCACCTGTATTATTATGAAACCTTTGGGAGTTACTTCTACGTTTTCTTATTATGCTATGCTATGCTAGTAGACGTGGATTGGGTGAGTGATATCCATGACAGATGTGAGTTGATAATTTTTAATGGTTTATCTAAGGTGGCCACTTAAACACACATCTGGGTGGATTGAGGCACCTGATGTCTATTAGGACTTGCCTGTTTTATTTTGGACCGCCACCCAGGCTCAAAGGGATCATAAGATAATTCATGCTAGAAACTTCCGTGTGCAGCCACATGCTACTATGGGCTCTGGCATAGTTGACTAAGTTGTGCGAACTCTTACATGGTGGACTAGCAGATGTAGGGGTTGTAGGTGGTACGGTCTACCCCACATGTAAGGTGCTAGCGCTTCTGAAAGACTATGTCTCGGTCATCCGTTTCTCAAACACCATGTAGTGCGAGAAAACAAACGGAGGCGATCGAGTCATGTGGGGAAAAGTGCGCAAACCTCTACAGAGTGTACAACCTAATCATGATTAGCCGTGTCCCCGGTTATGGACAACTTGAGTATCTAGTACTTGAATATCATGTGAATCTCATCATGTTACTTCTAATTAATGTTGTTGGGTTTTAACTGTTCACTTAATTGGGATCGGAATGCTGTCAACCATTCTCGATGTTCAACAACCACCATGATAGTTAAATAAACTTATTCCTTTGCAGTAGGGAAAAACTGGCTTTACGCAAAACTGTAACCATAGAGCTTTCCACCAGCCATATATGCATATAGTATAGCTGTTTCATTCCATTACTCTCTATGTGTTACTTTGCCAGCATATTCCATGTGCTGACCCGTTTTCGGGCTGCAACTTTCATGTTGCAGACTTTTCAGACAACGAGTAAGGTGCTTTTAGGTCGTGGTTCTATACCCAGTGATGCCATTGGAGTTGATGGACCCATTTATCTTCCGAGTCTTCCGCTGTTATCGTTATTAGATGGCCTTAAGCCATATTTATTGTAATAAGTTCTCTTTTGAGACAACGATGTAATAAGTGTGTGATTGCCACTCTGCTATAAATCCTTCGATGTACTGTGTGGTGTCAGCATTACTGATCCAGGGATGACACCATAGCACAGTAGACTTGATCCATTCGGGTCGGGTCGCCACAGAGATGGTATCAGAGCACACGCTGACTGTAGGACACGACCACTAAGTTAAAGCCATAGAACACCCTTCTCTTCTCATTTTCTAACTCCTCATCTTTTCTACTCTATTAGGATGACGAACGCGAAGATTAAGTATGCTCAACCGGATGAAGGCACACCTTTTGGATTTCACTTGAAGGAAGTCACCAAGTACCTGAATATCGGATTAACAAGCTTCACCGGAACCTTCAACGCCACTCTGCCTGAAGGGGAGCGCTGGAAGATTCAAGCTCACGTTCCGAGAAGGACATTCGCGCCAATCACGAAGCCTATAGATAGTGTTTTCAATGCACCAACCTGGAGTCTGGGAAAGAGCATGGCAACTCATATCACCATAGGACGCATTGGAGAAGTTTATCAAGAAGACCTCAAGGACACTATCTACCAGATTTGCGGACGCCGCGATGAACAATGAGAGTTAGTCAGCACCAAGAAGGATAGATCCATTGCATCTTTCATCCAGAAGTTAAACCAGCACATTCGACGCCACGAGAACTAGATGTGCAATGATATGATAGAGTTGAAGAATGCGAAGGCAAGGATCATCGAGCTAGAAGGAGAACTGAAGTCTACACGCAAGGACTACATGGACGAGATCGTAGCTCTAGCAAGACACAATGGTGATCTTAAGCAGGAGATTGAAGAACTCAAGAGGAAGTTAGCATCCAAAGAGGAAGACGAGTACGTCGCATGTCCGGACAACTACATCATCATCAACGACACCGATTCGGATCCAAGTGAACCCGACTTTGAAGACGAAGCTGGAGCAGATATCATGGAGTCTTCCATCGGTTCAAATTTCTAGATGACCACCAGATAGTAGTAGTATTCCCCCATGTAAACACAATAGTTCGAGCACTTTTTTGATAGTTTTAGACCGATTGTAAGCCCTTGTTTGATTGAATGAAGTGATTTTGTGTGCATTTGCTCATGTGCATTGGGGTAGTGTTTTCCCTTTAGACCTCACTCTATTCTCAATTCTCGTCCTTTCTAAAACCCTCAGATGCCTCCGAGACGTGACAATGGATTCCCATCGGAGCTCACTCAGTTGATCCAGTAACAGAATCAATTGATGCAGATGTTAGTCCAGAACCAGCAGAACAACAACAACAACCCACCACCACCACCTGTTGACCACTTAGCCCGTTTCCTTAGGCTGAATCCGCTGGTGTTTTCCAGTAGCACCGAGCCAATAGTAGCAGACTATTGGCTCCGCAAGATAGGAATGGAGTTGACCACTGCAGGATGCACGGATGGTGAGAAAGTGAAGTTTGCCGCACATCAGCTTGACGGACCCGCGTCAGCATGGTGGGAGAATTTCACAGCCACTTACCCTGTTGACACTGTCACATGGGATCAGTTTCAGCAAGCTTTCCACACTGCCCATGTTTCAGCAGGAGCTATGGCCATAAAGAAGCGTGAGTTTCGCAACTTACGCCAAGGAGGAAGGACAGTTGGCCAGTACGTTCACGATTTCAGCAAGTTAGCACGTTATGCCCCAGATGACGTTGCTACGGATGCAGCTAAGCAGGAGAAGTTTCTGGAAGGACTGAATGATGAACTAAACATGAAATTGATGGTAGCAAGTTTCAACAACTACCAGGAGTTGGTAGATCGTGCCATCATGATTGAAGGGAAGCAACAGCAGATTGAGAATCGCAAGAGGAAGTATGGACAGGGGAAGTATAACTCTGGAGCCCAGCAGAAGCCCTGTTTTACCCCTAAACCGGGATTTCAGTTTCAGCATACCCATGGAGGAGGTAGTTCGCACAACCATAATGGCCACAAGAATGGTAATGGGAATGGAGGAAGCAACGGCCAGAACCGGACCACCCCATCGACCCCAACCAAGAGAGATCTGAGTCAAGTCACCTGTTTCAAGTGTTCCAAGACCGAACATTACGCCAATGAATGTCGTGAAGGCCAGAATGGAAATGGCAATGGAAGCTCTGGGAAGAAGCTGAACCCTTTCAATAGGGGACAGGTGAACCACATTAATGTGGAGGACGTTGAAGATCAGCCCGATGCAGTAATCGGTAAGTTTTTGGTTAAGTCATTTACCGCACTTGTTCTTTTTGACACTGGTGCATCGCATTCATACATATCAAGGGGATTTGTGGATAAATATAACCTGCCAACCCAAGCCCTTAGGTCACCCATGTTAGTAAGCTCACCAGGAGCGGAGTTTATGGCTAGACGATGGTGTGATCGGTTACCATTAAGGATTGGTAACTATGTTTTTCCCTCAGACCTAATAGTATTGGAATCTAAAGGATTGGATGTCATATTAGGCATGGATTGGTTGTCGATGTATGGAGGAAACATCGATTGCGCTAGTAAGTCAATTTTTCTTACCACACCAGAAGGAAGAAGGATCAATTATGTATCCCGGCATGTGCCAAACAGGACACAAGTAAACTGCCTAACAGGAGTTGTGCAAGAAGAAGTACCAGTGGCAAAGGATTTTCCTGATGTATTTCCTGAGGAATTACCAGGCATGCCACCGGATAGAGACATTGAGTTTTTGATTGAGTTATTGCCAGGTACAGGCCCAATATCGAAGCGACCGTACCGGATGCCAGCAAAGGATTTGGTGGAAATTAAGAATCAGATTAAGGAGTTATTGGATAAAGGTTACATTCGCCCAAGTTCTTCGCCTTGGGGATCACCCATACTTCTAGTAGAAAAGAAGGATGGATCATTAAGGATGGTTGTAGATTATCGGGGATTGAATGAAGTAACCATCAAGAACAAATACCCACTGCCAATGATCAACGATCTGTTTGATCGGTTGCAAGGAGCTAAAGTGTTTTCCAAGATCGATTTGCAATCAGGGTACCATCAGTTGAAGATTCGAGAGCAGGACATACCTAAGACAACATTCACCACGAGATATGGACTGTATGAGTATACCGTTATGTCATTTGGATTGACTAACGCACCTGCCTATTTTATGAACCTGATGAACAAAGTGTTTATGGAGTTTTTGGATAAGTTCGTCGTAGTGTTCATTGATGACATCCTGGTTTATTCGAAGAATGAAGAGGAGCATAAGGAACATTTGCGTTTGGTTTTGGAGAAACTAGGGGAACATCAGTTATACGCCAAATTCAGCAAATGTGAGTTTTGGTTGAAGGAAGTTGGATTCCTCGGACACGTTATATCCGGAGAAGGTATAGCAGTTGACCCCACAAAGGTTGAGACTGTAACCGAATGGGAATCACCAACGACAGTTGGAGAGATCCGGAGTTTTCTTGGACTCGCGGGATACTACCGGAGGTTCATTGAGAACTTTTCAAAGATTGCAAAGCCTATGACTGAATTGTTGAAGAAGGATACTAAGTTCAATTGGACTGAGGAATGTGAGGCTAGTTTCCAGGAGTTGAAGAAACGTTTGGTCACCTCACCAGTATTGATTTTGCCAGATCAGACCAAGGATTATGAGGTGTATTGCGACGCTTCACGTCGAGGACTTGGAGCAGTGCTTATGCAGGAAGGGAGAGTTGTTTCGTACGCTTCACTAAAACTGAAGCCTCATGAGTTAAATTATGCCACACATGATTTAGAGTTAGCAGCTATAGTGCATGCATTGAAAACTTGGAGACATTTCCTCATTGGAAATCATTGTGAGGTGTACACGGATCACAAGAGTTTGAAGTACATTTTCATGCAGAAGGAGTTGAACCTCAGACAAAGGAGATGGTTGGAGCTCATCATGGATTATGACATGAGATTGCATTACCATCCCGGAAAAGCTAATGTAGTTGCTGACGCATTGAGCCGTAAGAGCCATGTCAAAACTCTAATGACGGGGAAAATACCCAAGGAGTTAGCAGAAAACCTTCGTGAGCTATGTTTGGAAATAGTTCCGAGAGGCTATGTAGCAACATTGGAGATTCAGTCAACATTGATGGATAAGATCAGAGAAGCTCAGAAATCTGACAAGGAGATTGCTGCTATAAAAGAGAAATTGAGTGAAGGAAAAGCAAAGGGATTTCGTGAGGATGAGCACGATACCCTATGGTTTGAGGACCGTGTTTATGTGCCCAATGACCCGGAGATCAGGAAGTTGATTTTGCAAGAGGCACATGATTCACCGTATTCGATTCACCCAGGGAATACCAAGATGTATTTGGATTTGAAGGGAACATTCTGGTGGACCGGAATGAAGAAGGATATTGCAGCATATGTAGCAGTTTGTGACGTATGTCAGAGAGTGAAGGCAGAGCATCAGAAGCCAGCAGGATTGTTACAACCATTGCCGATACCCGAATGGAAGTCGGATAAGATAGGCATGGATGTTATCACAGGACTACCCAGAACGAAAGCAGGCTATGACTCGATATGGGTAGTAGTTGATCGTTTGACAAAGGTAGCACATTTTATTCCAGTTAAGACCACTTACACCAGTGCTAAGTTGGCAAAGATATACATGACTAGAATCATTTGTTTGCATGGAGTTCCGAGGAGTATTGTATCAGATAGAGGAACCCAATTTACCTCAAAGTTTTGGAATCAGTTGCATGAAACTTTAGGAACCAGACTGGAGTTCAGCACAGCTTTTCACCCACAGACGGATGGACAGACCGAGAGAGTCAATCAGATTTTGGAAGATATGCTGAGAGCTTGTGCACTAGATTATGGATCTAGTTGGGACGATAACTTGCCGTATGCGGAGTTTTCCTACAACAATAGTTATCAAACCAGTTTGAAGATGGCACCTTTCGAAGCCTTATACGGAAGGAGGTGCAGGACACTGTTGTCATGGGATGAAGTTGGAGATCGTCAATTCTTTGGACCAGATTTGATTATGGAGTCTGAACGGAAAGTTAAGTTGATTCGCGATAGGCTCAAGGTAGCCCAGTCCAGGCAGAAGAGCTACGCATATTCTAAACGCAAGGAGACAATTTACGAAACCGGAGACAGAGTTTATCTTCGAGTATCCCCACTTCGAGGAGTTAAGCGCTTTGGAGTTAAGGGAAAGTTAGCACCGCGTTTCGTTGGACCGTATAAGATCTTGCAACGTATGAGAGAAGTCGCTTATAAGTTGGAATTACCAGAGGAACTGTCAGGAGTTCATGATGTATTCCATGTTTCTCAGCTGAAGAAAATGTCATGCCGAGATGGCGGAGGTACCGCTAAGAGATACCGTGCCACTCGAAGCGATTCAGTTGAAGGACGACTTAACGTATGAGGAGAATCCAGTTAAGATTCTCGATTATGCCAGCAGAGTTACCCGCAGCAAGGTTATCAAGTTTTGCAAAGTTCAGTGGAACCACCACTCAGAGGATGAAGCCACCTGGGAGAGAGAAGAAGATTTGCTCAAGGACCACCCTCACCTATTTTCTAGCCAACCCGAATCTCGAGGGCGAGATTCATCTTAAGGGGGGTAGGTTTGTAACATCCCAAATTTTCAATTTGGAATGTTATACATTAGATCATCATGCATATCATATTTTCTTGCATTTTGGTCGATCCGAGAAATTTCACGCAACTCAAGGACCCTCGGAGAGAGTTGGAGATTTCGTTATTATCATATTTGAGAGTTTTCTCGAATTTGAAAAGAGGATCATTTGATTTATTTATTTCATCTTCAATTATTTTTCCTATATCAAATATGAGAGAGGGAAATAATATGACTTTTCCCAAAATTTAGGAAAAATGAAGATCTAATGAATAAATCAAATTTTGGTTTTCGGTGTTTGTTTGCTTTTTATTTGGATAGGGAAAAATGCGCGTTTTCAAAAATTGCATTCTAGGTCTGGAGTAAAGTTCATTTTGTTCGACTCATTTTAGGAGTCGGGGAAAATTTACATTAGTAATTTTGGAGTTCGTTTAGTTTAGTTTTCTTTTGTTTTTCTGCGCGTGAATCTAGTTTAAAAAAAAAGAGGGACCAAGGCCAGCCGGGCCAAAGGCCCAGCGAGCCGGTCGCCTCCCCAGCCAGCGCGCGCGCCAGGCGCAGCGCCAGGCCGCCGCCTCCCTCGCTCTAGGCCGAGTCCCAGAGGGACTCTAGGCCGGTTAGCCCCCCCTTTCCTTGTTTTATTTTCTCTCTTTTGCTTGCCCCCTACCCCAAGTAATCCCCCCCACCTATATAAACACACCC